>NC_140003.1:12249781-12272281 GCF_964263955.1 Coregonus lavaretus
TCACATGCAGGGCAGGTCATACACTTCAGTCCACCCAGCGTTTGTTCCTGGACATGTAACCACGGGAACAGCACACCAGACTAGAATGGATCTATGCTGTGTTTGTGTAAAGGCCCCGACAGCTCAAACACAAGCCAGATCCAATTTAATGAGTCGATTATGGCTTCATCCCAAATAGCACATTATTCCCTATATACTGTAGTGCGCTACATTTGACCAAAAGTAGTGCACTATATAGGGAATAGAGTGCCATTTGGGATGCTGATGAATATATCACTCCAGAATAAGGAACTGCCTCTACGCAAAGCAGACGTTGGAATAAATACGATAAAGTCAAGCATTCTTTAAGCAGGACTGTCCATTATGTTCACTTTCATGTTTCCTGGCCATCTGTTGAATGATAAACAACTGATAAAATGGTTGGTGAAATGCCCCATAAATCACTCAAAATTCAACAGCCATTTTCTATCGGTCTACTGAATACAGATCGGAGTGATGAAATGTTCATAATTCTCTTTCTTTACCCCCAGAAATTCCGACGGAGGGTGCAGGAGTCCACCCAGGTCCTGAGAGAACTGGAAATTTCATTGAGGACCAATCACATAGGGTGAGTAATAATGAAGATGAAGTATGTGAATGTGAAAAGTGAAAGTCCTGTGTAGGTCCCGTGTAGCTCAGTTGGTAGAGCATGGCGCTTGCAACGCCAGGGTTGTGGGTTCGATTCCCACAGGGGGCCAGTATGAAAAAAATATATGCACTAACTGTAAGTCGCTCTGGATAAGAGTGTCTGCTAAATTACTAAAATGTAAAGTCAAGTGCCGGCGTCCCAAATGGCACCCTATGGGCCCTGGTCAAAAATAGTGCACTGTAAAGGGAATAGGGTGCCATTTGGGTCGCATCCCAGGTCAGCTGTGGTCCCAGGGGGTAATGAGGCTAGGGTGCATGCTGGAAGCTGGAGGCTGGATAAGGGATGATAAGGGTCAGCAGGAAGCAGTGGGGGTTGATGGGACTGGAGCAAGGTCGCTGGTGACACAGCACCACAGACAGACAGCACACTCTGTGACCTTGTGAGGACAGGAAGAAACAGCCCGTGTCCCAAATGGCACCCTTTTCCCAACATAGTGCACTACCCGAGCCCCCATTCCCTACATAGTGCACTACCCGAGCCCCCAGCCACAGACAGGAGACCAGCCAAAGTCCTCTCTCTCTTATGTTTCAACCCCTTACCCCTTGTTGTGTAGGCCTATCTCAATGACAAAGGAATCCCAGACAATTCACAACTCTGTGTGTTGTATGTGTACCACGTGCTGTACACTGTCTGTGTGGGCCTAATATTGTTCTTGGACTAACGCTGTGTGTTATTTCTCATTCTAGGTGGGTGAGAGAATTCCTAAACGAAGAAAACAAAGGCCTGGATGTACTGGTGGAATATCTTTCTTTTGCACAGTACGCTGTCACGTAAGTCACTCTGGCTCGTTTCCCTGTATAGATGCCCTCGTATAGCGCAGGCCAGACAATGAGCACAACTTTTTTGCCTAATCAGTGATGCATCTCCTCGACACTGCAGCCTGCTTCGTTCTCAGAAACACTGAGTCACTAGTCGAATGTGGCGACCGACTGGCTCCCGAGACGCTGATTGCGTCCCAAATGGCACCCTATTCCCTATATAGTATGCACATTTTGACCAGAGCCCTATGGGCCCTGGTCAAAAGTAGTGCACTACATAGGGAATAGGGTGCCATTTGCCACGCATACATTCGCTCTGTGTGGCATATAGATTCTATTCATAGATGGCGTGATTACTCGGTCACAAGGTTTCCATTCAGAGCCAATGGCATTTTTAACGTGGCAGTTACATTTTTGATTTACTTTCTGACCTTATGTTATTGGTCTGTCCAACGCATTTCTAATGGTTACCCCATCAGTGAGTGCTTACCTTGATTACCCAGGTACGAGTTAGTCCCCTGCCTTTCCATTAGAAAATAGCCACAGGTATTTTTTCCCTCCTGAAATTTGAAATAAGAGACACCTCTATATGACTTTTATACAGTTCCCCTTTTCCTTCCAGACTTTAATACTGTATTAAACAGATTAAGGCTGTATCTTAAATGGCACCCTATCCCCTATGTGGTGCACTACTTTTGACCAGAGCCCTATGGGTAAAGTATTGCACGATAAAGAGAATACGGTGCTATTTGGGACATTGTTGGACTGTGGTCAGAGAGTACAGAAATGTACTAGGTTCTTTAAGCCCCCTGTCCTGTCCTGGATGTTCCCCTCTCCAGGTTTGATGGCGACAGCGTGGAGAACAACCCGGAGAACTCGGTGGACAAGCCCTGGAGCAGATCAATAGAGGACCTCCATAGGGGGAGTAACCTCCCGTCCCCCGTCAGTGGGAACAGCATTTCCCGCGCCGGGCGACACTCCACGCTACGGTAAACAACACACACATCACCTCAACACCAGACATTACAGGTTAGAGGCTACTATAAGGTCACACTACAATGATAACCAGGTCCTAATTCTGTATTTAAAACTCTATATGTTTGTTGTATAAGAAATGGTTTGAAATGTAATAATTGTGTTTCACTTAGTCTGGACTGTCATAGTTCCCTAGTTTGCTATTATAGGTTCATGCATGTGTTTGCATGTGATGTCTGAAAAGGCCCTTTGTTGTGGTCATGAGGCCATTAAGTCTTTAAATGGCTTAAGACATGTTTCAGTGTGGCACGGAATGGCAGGATAAAGGATGGGGGGGTGTTTTCCAGAGCTGTGTCTCAAATGGCATCTTATTCCCAATATAGTGCACTACTTTTAATGAGCCACGGTCAAAAGTAGTGCACTACATAGGGAATAGGGTGCAATTTGGGACCAGGACTTTTATTGGGTCGTCTGACTCATAATGACCCCCTGGCTGGCTGTTATGGAATATGATATTTCTGCCGCATGTCTCTGACAATGGGGTTTTCGTGGCTTCTGAACAAGCTGGAAATCCTCTTTTCTAGCACTATCTTTTCCACAGGGATTTTACAAATATTACATGCTATGTCATGAATATGATACGAATTCTACATATTTTTGAATAATTGGGTGAACATTAAACATTGAACATTGGAATTCTCCCTGTTTCCTTTAAACCAGGGTCATTTAATTTGGATTATAGGCGGCAAACATAGTTAATGCATACTAGGACTCAAATCTCATCCAATTATGCATATTTCTGACTCTGTTAATCCCCGCTGTCGTTTCAATGATGTCCCAGTGTGTTATTCCCATTGACTTCACACATAGACGGCTAATTCTTTTTTTCTGACTGTCAGTAACTCACGGGTCTTACAAGAAACGTTACACAAAGAGAACCATTGACACCCTGTAGCACATGTCATATAAATCCCAACGTTATCCTAACTCTCATATAGTGGATTAATTAAGATACATTCATTTTCAATTAATCTGAACTCACTACACATAGGCTTCTTCTCTCAGTATACATACAGGCCAGTTTGTGTGTCCCAAATGGCACCCTATTCCCTAAATACTGTAGCCTAGTGCACACCTTTGACCAGAGCTCTATGGGCAGTGTTCAAAAGTAGCCTACTTTATAGGGAATAGCGTGCTAGCACCTATGTACAAGGGCCTGTGGGGTTAGTGTTAGTACTTCTGTCAAGCAATTGTGCTATCAGATGAAAGATACTATAGGAGACTAAGGCAACGGTGCGTCCCAAATGGCACCCTATTCCCTATATAGTGCACTACTTTTGACCAGTGGCACCCTATTCCCTATATAGTGCACTGGTTTTGAAAAGTAGTGCAATATAGGGAATAGGGTGCCATTCGGGACCCATACAATGCCTTCAGGAAGTATTCATACCCCTTGACTTATTCCACATTTTGTGTTACAGCCTGAATTCATAATACCCCATAATGACAAAGTGAAAACATGGTTTTAGAAATGTTTGCAAATGTATTGAAAATGAAATACAGAAATATCACATTTACATAAGTATTCACACCCGAGTCAATACATGGTAGAATTTACTTTGGCACGACTACAGCTGTAAGTCTTTCTGGGATTGTCTCTAAGAGCTTTGCACACCTGGATTGTACAATATTTACACATTATTCTTAAAAAAATTATTCAAGCTCTGTCAAGTTGGTTGTTGATCATTGCTAGACAGGCATTTTCAAGTCTTGCCATAGATTTTCAAACTTAGCTCTATTCTGTTTCTTTGTATCCTAAAAAACTCCCTAGTCCTTGCCGATGACAAGCATACCCATAACATGATGCAGCCACCACCATGCTTGAAAATATGAAGAGTGGTACTAGGTGGATGTGTTGTGTTGGATTTTTTTATTCTGTACAGGCTTCCTTCTTTTAACTCTGTCGTTTAGGTTAGTATTGTGGAGTAACTACAATGTTGTTGATCCATCCTCAGTTTTCTCCTATCACAGCCATTCAACTCTATAATTGTTTTAAAGTGATCATTGACCTCAAGGTGAAATCCCTGAGGTTTCCTTCTTCTCTGGTAACTGAGTTAGGAAGGACGCCTGTATATTTGTAGTGACTAGGTGTATTGATACACAATCCAAAGTGTAATTAATAACTTCACCATGCTCAAAGGGTTTTCAATGTCTGTTTTTTTTTTCTTTCTACCCATCTACCAATAGGTGCCCTTCTTTGCGAGGCATTGGAAAACCTCCCATGTCTTTGTGGTTGAATCTGTGTTTGAAATTCACTGCTTGACTGAGGGACTGACCTTACAGATAATTGTATGTGGGGGGTACAGAAATTAGGTAGTCGTTCAAAGATCATCTTAAAAGTCCATGCAACTTATTATGTGACTTGTTAAGCACATTTTTACTCCTGAACTTATTTAGGCTTGCCATAACGAAGGGGTTAAATACTTATTACACTCAAAACATTTCAGCTTTTCATTTGTTATTAATTTGTACAAATGTCAAAAAACATAATTCCATGTTGACATTATGGGGTATTGTGTGTAGGCCAGTGACACAAAATCTAAATGTAATCAATTTTAAATTCATGCTGTAACACAACAAAATGTGGAAAAAAATCAAGGGGTATGAATACTTTCTGAAGGCACTGTATGTGAATGGCAGCTGTATGAACATCATAAGGTGACACTGAGAACTGATGTTGACTGGTGTTCTGTCCTTCCTCCTCTAGCCGGCTGCTCTGTGCTCCAGTCTTCAGCAGCAGGCAGGTCTACTCAGTACACAGTGTCGCTCACAGTGCTGTCTGTTAGCTCTAGCAATCAGCTTCCATTGCCAAGCTGTGGCCCAGTGTGTAGAGGGGTTGAAGGGGAGTTGCTACTACCTCTATTGTGGTCTTACTGTAGACATTTCTGTTCCCATTTAGAGCAAATGGCTGTTTGTTCCGGCATTGTTTCTGCTTTTGTATGTCTCCTTGAGCAGGCTATATGATGCGGGTAGTTGTGCAAGTAGTAGCTGGCTACAACCAAACCCTTCTGTACTTTGGATGTATAAACTAAAATGATGTTATCTGTACTATTATTCCTTAGTTACCTCCTAACACAGACTGACAAGTCAAGGTAATTCACATTAGCGTTATTAGTATTTATTCATATTTCCAACATACAGAACCTTTACCGTGTCACAATTGTATCCCTCCCAAGTCAATCATTGTTGTCACTTTTCTGATGTCATATTGAATTATATGTATTTTTCTTAAAACCTCACGGCAAACTCGAAGGACACCGAGCTCTTTGAAATGCCCAAAGTATTCGCAAGGACGATGGTATGTCTTCTGTTTCCCCCCAGGGTTTCCTAGAAATATTAGCCTACTGTAGTTTATAGTTGTGTTTGTCAAAGTATTGTTGTACTGTAGTGAGATGTGATGTCCACTATATGTGCGTCCCAAATGGCACCCTATTCCCTATGTAGTGCACTACTTCTGACCAGAGCCCTATGTAAAGTATTGCACTAAATCGGATATAAGGTGCCATTTGGAACTCAGCCTTAGACTATACTTTATTAGCTTTAGTGTTGAAATAACGTCCATGAAAACATAGTTGGAAGGCCTTTGAGGATATTTTATGGGTTCTAAGTCAGTACCAAACAAGGCCTGTCAAAGCAAGCCCACCGTGCTTACATTGCATCAGGGTGAATGACTGTCTCTTTTTACTCATAGTCCTGTCATCACACATCATTCTGTCTGTGTGGTTAAGAAACATAGGATACGTCCCAAATGGCACCCTATTCCCTATGTAGTCTCTTTCCCTCAAATCCCTCATTCTACCAATCGTTTCCGCTGCCTGGTTGCAGGCAGGCTGAGTGCTGGAAATATTTTTCTGTAATTATATTTTTCTGTAAAATCGTAGTTCTTGAAGAACACCGCCGCCCGTCGCTGGCTGCGTGTGAGGCGATGTTCCAATTCTGTCACCGGCTTGTGAAGCAGCGAGTGCATTTATGTGAGGAAACTTGTTTTGCACTACGTAGGCTCATGCACCTAAATAGAACAAAGAGCACACACACACACACACACACACACACACACACACACACACACACACACACAAAGACACACAAAGTCATTCATACACACACCCCACACACTGTTTTGCTATTTTACCTTTACTACACGCAAACGTCATAACTGGTTGCTTGCTGCTGAATAGCTCTCATTCATGGAACCAGTGAGAAACATCAGACCATGAAGACCAACCATCTACTGTGGTTTAGTAGATTGTTTAGAAGACCCACTACAGCCAGTATGTTGATCTGTCCCTATTTACCCTCATCACAAATCCTTATCAAAGCTTAGTCACACTGTCTCAGCCTCTCACACACACACACACACACACACACACACACACACACACACACACACACACACACACACACACACACACACACACACACACACACACACACACAGACACACGCACACACACACACACACACACACACACACACAGACACACACACACACACACACACAAACACACACAGACACACACACACACACACACACACACACACACACACAGACACACAGACACACACACACACACACAAACACACACAGACACACACACACACACACACAGACACACACACACACACACACAGACACACACACACAAACACACACACACACACACACACAAACACACACACACACACACACACACACACACAAACACACACACACACACACACACACACACACACACACACACACACACACACACACACACACACACACACACACCACACTGAAGACAGAGTCAGAGCTTTAAGGCTTCAGTGCTGTCATGAATCAGTGTGTGTGTGTGTGTGTAGCCTGAAGGTACCTTTTCCAGAACCATGGCTGGTGGGGAAAGCCTTATGACATGCAGGGCTGAAAATAACCAGTCTTATGTCCCTGGCTGGATTGAGCGGTGCTGGACTGTGTTCAGTAGCACATGCTCATGCACGCACACACACCCACACCAGCGATGTGCTACTCAAGCGCTCTCCTTTCATTGTGAGAAAGGGGTCAGGAGAAAGGCCCTCTTTCGCTAACGTTTTGTCTCCACAAAGCTGGCCTGATCACCTCCATGCATGCAAATGACTTGCTGCCATTGTACTAGTTGTAAGTGATATTTTTGTGCAGGATAGTTAAATGAAAACAATCACACGGTCTCCCCTCTGGCCTCTGAGTAAGGCAGTGGATTACACAGCTCTTTGTGTGTCCATGTAACGTGCCATGGAGTTGAATGTCTACTTTGAAAAACGACGGGGTGCAGGAATGGTATGTGGGCTGCTCCAGTTCACAGATGACATCTGTTTTCTTGTTTACCAAGCCATGTGTCTCTTTGTTCGTATGGATTCGGAGACGCCTTCTGCTGTGAAAACACTCCTATGTCCATATGTTTCAGTTGCAACGCGTTGCCGAGCCGAAGAACCCTGAAGAACTCCCGGCTGGTCTGTAAGAAGGACGACGTTCACGTCTGCATCATGTGCCTGCGAGCCATCATGAACTACCAGGTGAGAGTCTCTCCAGTCCCCATGCTAACCCAATACGTAGTGTGAGTCCCAAATGGCACCCTATTCCCTGGCTCTGGTCAAAAAGTATTGCACTATGTAGGGAACAGGGTGCCATTTGGGACGTAGATGGAGGGTTGAAGCACACGCACACACACGCAGACATACACCCTCATCCATCATCGGCCAAATTCAATTTGTCGTCAACCATGTTTTCCGCAACACATCATTTCTCAAGTTTCCCTTTATTATGTAAAAGGAGTCACTCCCTGTTTATTAAAGAGATCTCTCCCTTTTTCTCTCCTTTCCTCCCTCCATCCCTCTCTTGCTCCATCTATTTTTGATGACCCAGTACGGCTTCAACATGGTGATGTCCCACCCGCATGCTGTGAATGAAATTGCACTAAGTCTCAACAATAAGAATCCCAGGTAAGATGGAAGCGTTGTGTTGAACAGCTCCTCTAGTTCTTAGTGTTATGGGGCCAATATTCATAAAGTGTCTCAAAGTACTAGTGCTGATCTAGGATCAGGTCCCCTCTGTCTATATTATCACATTCATTATGATCTAAAAGGCTAAACTGATTGTAGATCAGCACTCCTGACTCTTAATGAATACAAGCCCTTCCCTACCCTTATTGCTGCACCAGCTCTGCACCTGCTCTTTCAACGTCCAAATGGTGTGTGAAGCCAGCATCCAGCACTAACTCATTTATCCAGCCAGCCAGCCAGACAGCCAGCTCAGGGCACCGCTGGCACACTGCTAAACACTGGCAGCTGCACAGAACCCCAGGCAACAGGAGGGGCGTTTTATTCAGGCCCCTGGGTGTTGTTTATTGAAGTGTGTGTAGCGTGTGTGTCTTTGTGTCTGCGTGCGTGAGAACAGAAACCTGTGTGAGTGCATGTGTGTGTTTGTGCTGGGTTTAAGGGGCTTGTGAGCTGTCTCAAATCATCGATCACATAACATCTCTACTGTAGTCTGTGACCCAGGCAGAGAATTCCTCTAGGATTAGAATAGAAAAGAATATAATATTTTTACTTTTAATGAATGAGCTAATGGTACAGGGTACCACCCTACCACTGCATCACCCGAAGGGATTATGGCTGAAGGATTCACTCGGTAATATACATTTCATTGAATCCCTTGGATTAGATCAACAGACCTGCTTATCATATAATACATGTTCTGATATTAGATAGACATTTTAGATCCAGCCATGTGATCTGATAAAACACATTATGTAACCTTGGATAAACCTTGGTAGTGCGTACAGCCCAGTACATCACTGGGGCCAAGCTTCCTGCCACCCAGGACCTATATACTAGGCGGTGTCAGAGGAAGGCCCAAAATACACTGCTAAAAAAAATAAAGGGAACAGTTAAAAAACACAATGTAACTCCAAGTCAATCACACTTCTGTGAAATAAAACTGTCCACTTAGGAAGCAACACTGATTGACAATAAATGTCACATGCTGTTGTGCAAATGGAATAGACAACAGGTGGAAATTATAGGCAATTAGCAAGACACCCCCAATAAAGGACTGGTTTTGCAGGTGGTGACCACAGACCACTTCTCAGTTCCTATGCTTCCTGGCTGATGTTTTGGTCACTTTTGAATGCTGGTGGTGCTTTCACTCTAGTGGTAGCATGAGACGGAGTCTACAACCCACACAAGTGGCTCAGGTAGTGCAGCTCATCCAGGATGGCACATGAATGCGAGCTGTGGCAAGAAGGTTTGCTGTGTCTGTCAGTTTGTAGTGTCCAGAGCATGGAGGCGCTACCAGGAGACAGGCCAGTACATCAGGAGACGTGGAGGAGTTTTAACTTGTTTTAAGGACATTACATCAAAGTTGGATCAGCCTGTAGTGTGGTTTTCCACTTTAATTTTGAGGGTGACTCCAAATCCAGACCTCCATGGGTTGATAAATTTGATTTCCATTGATAATTTTTGTGTGATTTTGTTGTCAGCACATTCAACTATGTAAAGAAAAAAGTATTTAATAAGATTATTTCATTCATTCAGATCTAGGATGTGTTATTTTTTGTGTTCCCTTTATTTTTTGGAGCAGTGTATTTTCTTACCTCTATTTTCTTAAAACGACATTGTTGGTTAAGGGCATTTCACGGTGAGGTCTACACCTGTTGTAATCGGCGCATGTGACAAATAGAACTTGATTTGATTTGATGGCATCCTATTCCCTTCATAGTGCCCTACTATTGACCAGGGTCCATGGAGCTCTGGTCCAAAGTAGTGCACTAGAAAGGGTATAGGGTGCCATTTGGGATGCAACCATTACGTAACCTTGTGGTAGAAATGATGGGTTGGTATGGGCAGTGGCACCACGCTATGTTAACCGTTCATTCGTTTCTTTTTCTCCTTTCCCAGAACCAAAGCTCTGGTGTTGGAGCTGCTGGCTGCTATGTGTCTGGTGAGGGGAGGACACGAAATCATCCTCTCTGCGTTCGACAACTTCAAGGAGGTGTGGTATGGGGGATGCGCGGAGCAAGACGATAATGCTATGCTATTGTGACAGTGTCATTTCACGTAGTTCACGTAGTGAGTCATGTAGTAGGAGGATATTATCGAAGAATGCAGTGCAGCGCTGGCTGTATCAAAGGCTTTAACATGTTGCTCCGCATCTCTCAGCCGGAAAGGCAGTTCACTGACCTCTCAGGCCCACAGAGAAAGCAGTTATGTGTTTGTTAGTGATTTGACAGGCCCTTCACATATATATCATAACAAATGTGAGACCTATTTAGTACAGCCTGATCAGGGGCTGTTTGTATTAAGTGTCTCAGAGTAAGAGTGCTGTTCCAGGACCAGGTCTCCCTGTCCATGCAATCTTCAGTTCATTACGATCTAAAAGGGAGAACTGATCCTAGATCAACACTCATACCCTGTGTTGTATGCAGTTGAGTGTGTAGAGTAGGAGTAAGGTGGAGTCTGGGGTGGCTTGGCATCTCTACAGCAGTCCCAGTTGTAGGCTGGCTCGGGGAAATTGGGCCGACTTCACTTAATGCAATATTTACACCCAGAATGAAATATTGAGCATTACTTTCTATTGCATTTCACTGTTATTAGAGGTGGAATAGCAACTTCTAGCGCTCAGAGCTGCTCCCGCAGAAGGTAGAGACATAGCCATGTGTGCCACAGCACTATTAAAGTCAATGGATAGCGATTGACCCTTTGCAATATATGTGGTTAGATTATTTTATTGGTCACATTGGACAATCGTTATTGGTTGGCAGTGTCATATAAATTGTAATATAAAAACAATGCTTTCTTTTTCAGCTTTTTGTGTTTTATGCAAAGAACTGATACAATCCGAGTGTTATGTTGGCTTGCTTGAGTTGAGATCGAGCTCTCCCTCGTTGAGGAGGCTTGTTGTGAGGGGTTCTTGACTCCCCGCTCCGTGGGCTAGAAAGGGTTGTTTGAGTGGGGGGCAGGGTGCAGGCTGGGGCACAGAGCATTGTGTGTGAGGGCTGCTCTTATGCACTACACTCCCCTCTCTTCCCTCTCTCCTCCTCATCTCCTTGGCTCTTTATCTCTCCTCTGACTTTCTCCTCTTCCCTGCTTCTGAGCACTGTCTCTTTCTGTCTCTCTCTCTCTCTCTCTGTCTCTATGTCTCTCTCTGTCTCTCTCTATCTCCCTCTCACCCGTCTCTCTCTGTCTCTCTCTCTCTGTCTCTCTCTCTCTCTGTCTCGCTCTCTCTCTCTCTGTCTCTATCTCCCTCTCACCCCTCTCTCTCTGTCTCTCTCTCTCTGTCTCTCTGTCTCTCTCTCTCTCTCTCTCTCTCTCTCTCTCTGTCTCTATCTCCCTCTCACCCCCCCCCCCCTCTCTCTCTCTCTCTCTCTCTCTCTCTCTCTCTCTCTCAATTAAATTTCAATTTCAATTTAAGGGCTTTATTGGCATGGGAAACGTATGTTAACATTGCCAAAGCAAGTGAAGTAGATAGTAAACAAAAGTGAAATAAACAATAAATATTAACAGTAAACATTACACTCAGAAGTTCCAAAAGAATAAAGACATTTCAAATGTCATATTATGTATATATACAGTGTTGTAACAATGTGCAAATAGTTAAAGTACAAATGGGAAAATAAATAAACATAAATATAGGTTGTATAATACAATGGTGTTTGTTCTTCACTGGTTGCCCTTTTCTTGAGGCAACAGGTCACAAATCTTGCAGCTGTGATGGCACACTGTGGTTTTTCACCCAGTAGATAAGGGAGTTTATCAAAATTGGGTTTGTTTTCGAATTCTTTGTGGATCGCTGTAATCTGAGGGAAATATGTGTCTCTAATATGGTCATACATTTGGCAGAAGGTTAGGAAGAGCAGCTCAGTTTCTCTGTCTCTCTGTCTCTCTCTCTCTCTCTCTGTCTCTCTCTCCCTCTCTGTCTCTATCTCTCTTTCTCTCTCTCTCTTCTCTCCTCCCATCCTCTCTCTCTTTCTCTCGCTCTCACCCCTCTCTCTCTCTCCCCCTCCCTCTCTCTCTCTCTCTCTCTTTCTCTCTCTCTCTTCTTTCTCCCCCCCCTCTCTCTCAGAGATGTAGATATGGTAATCACAGTGGGAGAAAATAGGTCATGTGTGTTTAAAAAGCCAGCCCTATGCCAGGGGAGGTTTCACCATGTCGGGGCTCCGCTTCATATTTTAGCAGGGAGGTAGCAAGAGTGATGGGAGGGAGTGAGAAGTAAGTACATGGGTAGGTTTTGCATAAGGCAGAGAATATGACGGAAACATTTCATTTCTCAACCTGAGGTAATACAGTATGCTCCATTGCAAAGAGTGAGGCTGCTTCCCAAATGTCACCCTATTTCGTATGTAGTGTACTACTTTTGACCAGGGCCCATAAAAAAGGAATGATGATTTTTCTTGCAGGTGTGTGCTGAGACACAGAGGTTCGAGAGGCTGATGGAACACTTCAAGGACATGGACAACAACATAGACTTTATGGTACACAACATTTCCACTGGACTAGCTATCGATTGTTAGGCTACATCATATCCTGAAATCACAGACCCTGTCGCTTGACATGTAATTAATTATATCATTAGCCAACCACACGCAAGGAATCCTCGCCAACTCAGTTTATTTTGTGACAGAATTCCTACTAATACGTTTGAATAGAAATAGATGAGGCGGCAACAAAATACATGTGAGTGCACCAACAAAATACATGTTTTTTCTCAATGTGCCACACTGCCTCCTCTTCGAGGCTCCCCATTGGTCTGTGCATGTTGTGTGTCCCAAATGGCATGTGACTGGCATGAGAGTCCAACCAGTCACAAGTCCACTCTGAGCCATTTGGTAGCGGGCCAGTCATTTGACATGAGAACGAAAGCAAACAGATTTGTCAGACGGGGCTGGCATCTCTCAGACAGTTGACTTTGAGCTTCTTAAGGAAGTCCATTAAGACAGTATTAGCAGGGTGACAAGAATGCACTGACATTGTGGCACTCCACTGTGTACATTAGACTGATGAGGTTGTGTCCCAAATGGCACCCTAATCCCTGTGTAGTGCCCTACTTTTGACCAGAGCCCTGGTCAAAGGTAGTGCACTACACAGGGATTAGGGTGCCATTTGGGACACAGCCTGAAGTGACTTCCTTTATCAGCCCATTTAGCAAGATGGATGCAGCCATGTCATTTCCATACACATGCTTATTTACAGGCCCTGGAGTCTGTGGATGAGTCCCAAATGGCATCCTATTCTCTTTATAGAGCACTACTTTTGACCAGGGCCAATAGGGCTCTGGTCAACAGTAGTGCACTATATATGGAGAAGGGTACCAGTTGGGACACACTCTACAAGTATCCCCTGTAAATGCATTGGATGTTTTGGTTTCGCTTGGTGTGAAATCACTCTGAATGCGTTTTCAATGCTTGCTGATGCCTATAGGTGGCGTGTATGCAGTTCATCAACATCGTGGTCCACTCAGTAGAGGACATGAACTTCAGGGTACACCTGCAGTACGACTTCACCAAGCTCTGTCTGGACGACTACCTGGATGTAAGTACCCCGTGTATCTAGCCAAGTTATCGGTACTCCTGTATTTATTCCTCGTGTTATAATTTTTCTACTATTTCTATTTGTTTCTCTCTGTATTGTTGGGAAGGGCCCGTAAGTAAGCATTTCACTGTTAGTCTACACCTCTTGTTTACGAAGCATGTGACAAATAACATTTGATTTGAAGTAGATGTACAGTAGATATAAAGATCACAATATAAATAAGTTGTTTTTGTGTTATCCCCAATATAGACTGGGAACAACATGGAACATGTCATAGGCTTTTCATTGACTGTCTGTCTGTCTGTATATGTAGAAGCTGAAGCACACGGAGAGTGACAAGCTGACAGTGCAGATTCAGGCATACCTGGACAACGTGTTTGACGTAGGTGCCCTGCTTGAGGACGCCGAGACCAAGAACGCTGCGCTGGAGCGCGTGGAGGAGCTGGAGGAGAACATGTCACATGTGAGAGGACACGACAACCACGCACAGGCTTACTGTCTCCATCCATTGCCTCCTCATGACGCTCGATGCTGGCTGCCTACAGACGACTCTTGCCACCCTACACTTTACACTTTTTAATAACTCACTCCACCCGTCCCTACTCTCTGAATCCTTAATTACTCTTTCACCACTTCAATCCCATCTCTTAGTCCAGTCTGCTCTCATCTAGTGCCTGTGACTGTATTTAGTCTGTTTTGACATACTGACTTCTATTTGATGCCATACAGACGTCAGCGTGCTGTACTGTACAGTGTTAGGGGGGGATCTGACAACATGTACAGTGTGCCTTTAAATCTCTGTCATACCAGCTTTCCATCACATGCCTCTCTCTCAAAGGCCCTTTAGATTAGTCTCATGCTTTCAGTTAGCAGTCAACACACACACACACACACACACACATTTTTGTTCAGGTCAGGATGTCCACAAACACCAGATTAAGGGCATTTGACATGAATGTTTTGATGGCTAATGCACAGACATATCCTACATTTACATTTTAGTCATTTAGCAGACGCTCTTATCCAGAGCGACTTACAGTTAGTGAGTGCATCCATTTTTCATACTGGCCCCCCGTGGGAATCGAACCTACAACCCTGGCGTTGCAAGCGCCATGCTCTACCAACTGAGCTACAAGAGACCCTTACAGTGTCACAACAGTACACATGGATGATGTAAAATGATGCATGATTTGCACACACATACACCATCTATGTAATAAACCGCTGTTTAATATGACCTGCATAAATGTGTGTTAAGGACTGCAAACACTTTGTTGGGTTGTGACTAGTGATGGCCACCAATATCGATCATTCGATATGATATTGTTGAGCAAGCTATATCATAATATATTTTTATCCATCCTGTTAGCCTACACTGTTATGTACAAAAGCGTTGACTGTACCTGCATGCACAAAACCCTCTCACAGTTCTCTGTGTATCCGTGGCATGTTGTCATCTGACCTGACCCTTGAACGTTGACCTTTGCTCTCCAAGATGACGGAGAAGCTGCAGGACACGGAGAACGAGGCCATGTCCAAGATTGTGGAGCTGGAGAAACAGCTGATGACGCGCAACAAGGAGCTGGACTCGATCCGGGTGAGACTCACTCCCCTTCACTCACTGTCCCCTAAATCAACAGGGAAGAGAAGAGAATAACATTGCTAGACAGACACAGGTCGATAATTCTCAAGGCCCATTTGTATAATGCATCTAAGAGTAGGAGTACTGATCTAGGATCAGGTCCCCTCTGTCCATGTAATCTTATTCGTTATGATCTAAAAGGTTAAACTGATCCTACAGTCGTGGGCAAAAGTTTTGAGAATGACACAAGTATTGGTCTTCACAAAGTTCGCTGCTTCAGTGTTATGAGATATTTTTGTCAGATGTTACTATGGTATACTGAAGTATAATTACAAGTATTCCATAAGTGTCAAAGGCTTCTATTGACAATGACATTCAGTTTATGCAAAAAGTCAATATTTGCAGTGTTGACCCTTCTTTTTCAAGACCTCTTCCCTGGCATGCTGTCAATTAACTTCTGGGCCACATCCTGACTGATGGCAGCCCATTCTTGCATAATCAATGCTTGGAGTTTGTCAAAAGTTGTGGGTTTTTGTTTGTCCACCCGCCTCTTTTGAGTGTCGATGTTTTGTTCCCCGAGCCACTTAGTCATCGCTATTTTCCTTATGGCAAGGTGCTCCATCATGCTGGAAAAGGCATTGGTCATCAACAAACTGTTCTTGGACGGTTGGGAGAAGTTGCTCTCGGAGGATGTGTTGGTACCATTCTTTATTCATGGCTGTGTTCTTAGGCAAAATTGTGAGTGAGCCCACTCCCTTGGCTGAGAAGCAACCCCACACATGAATGGTCTCAGGATGCTTTACTGTTGGCATGACACAGGACTGATGGTAGCGCTCACCTTGTCTTCTCCGGACAACGTGTTTTCCAGATGTCCCAAACAATCGGAAAGGGGATTCATCAGAGAAAATGACTCTACCCCAGTCCTCAGCAGTCCAATCCCTGTACCTTTTGCATAATATCAGTCTGTCCCTGATGTTTTTCCTGGAGAGAAGTGGCTTCTTTGCTGCCCTTCTTGACACCAGGCCATCCTCCAAAAGTCTTCGCCTCACTGTGCGTGCAGATGCACTCACACCTGCCTGCTGCCATTCCTGAGCAAGTTCTGCACTGGTGGTTGTCACACCCTGGCTCTGGGACTCATTATGTTGAGCCAGGGTGTGTTCATTCTTTGTGTTTATTCTATGTGTTATATGTCTATGTTGTGGGTTCTAGTTTGTTTTATTCTATGTTTGCCTGAGTGACTCCCAATCAGAGGCAACGAGTGTCAGCTGTTGGCTGGTTGTCTCTGATTGGGAGCCATATTTATACTGTCTATGTTTCCCTTTGTGTTTGTGGGTTTTTGTTCCGTGTTCGGTCATTGATACCGTTGGACGTCACGAGTCGTTTCTTGTTTTGTATTGTGTTTAAACTTTAACTAATTAAAGTATGTTTGTTCATCACGCTGCGCCTTGGTCTGTTCCATATGACGATCGTGACAGAAAAACCCACGATGCAACGACCAAGCAGCGTGTCCAGGGGCAGCTCTTGGGCTGGACATGGGAGGAAGCGCCGGGAGAAGAGACGGTGGAGGCGCGCCGTAGAGAGGAGCAACGGCGTGATCAGGGTCGTCGTCGGGCGGTCGAGAGGCAACCCCAGAACATTTTTAGGGGGGGGGGCACACGGCATGGACGACGGGGCTGACGGAGGCAAAAAAGGGGCGGATTCTGGAGGCCACCAGGTTACGGATACACCGCCCTGTACGTCCTGTGCGGATGCCTCACACAGAGTGTGTGAGGGTAGGCATTCAGCCAGGACAGGTTGTGGCCGCTCTTCACTCCAGGGCTCCTATCCGTCTCCACAGCCCGGTTCGGCCTGTCCCTGCTCCACGCACCAAGCCTACGGTGTGCGTCGCCAGCCCAGTCCGGCCAGTCCCTGCTCCACGCACCAAGCCTACGGTGTGCGTCGCCAGCCCGGTCCGGTCTGTCCCTGCTCCACGCACCAAGCCTACGGTGTGCGTCGACAGCCCAGTCCGGCCAGTCCCTGCTCCACGCACCAAGCCTACGGTGTGCGTCGACAGCCCAGCCCGGCCTGTCCCTGCTCCACGCACCAAGTATACGGTGCGCGTCGCCAGCCCGGCCCGGCCTGTTCCTGCCACTCGCACCAAGTATACGGTGCGCGTCGCCAGCCCGGCCCGGCCTGTTCCTGCCACTCGCACCAAGTCTACGGTGCGCGTCGCCAGCCCGGCCCGGCCTGTTCCTGCCACTCGCACCAAGCCAGGGGTGCGAGTCGTCAGCCTGGTAAGGCCCGTCCCTCCTCCACGCACCAAGCCAGGGGTGCGAGTCGTCAGCCTGGTAAGGCCCGTCCCTCCTCCACGCACCAAGCCAGGGGTGCGCGTCGTCAGCCTGGTAAGGCCCGTTCCTCCTCCACGCACCAAGCCAGGGGTGCGCGTCGTCAGTCCAGCACAACCCGTGCCTGGGTCACCGGTGCCTGGTAAGGTACCGGTCAACTGCTCCACGATGGAGTTGAAGCTAACCGCTCCTGCTAAGTCCAGTTCGGCTCCAGCCGGCGGGGCCAGACTGGACCAGGGGCGCTATGGGGGGTGTATTGGAGGGTGGTGGTCAAGGCCGGAGCCAGAACCGCCGCCGAGGAGGTATGCCCGCCCAGCCCTCCCCTGTTTTGTTTAGTTGAGGCGCGGTCACAGTCCGCGCCTTTAGGGGGGGTACTGTCACACCCTGGCTCTGGGACTCATTATGTTGAGCCAGGGTGTGTTCATTCTTTGTGTTTATTCTATGTGTTATATGTCTATGTTGGGGGTTCTAGTTTGTTTTATTCTATGTTTGCCTGAGTGACTCCCAATCAGAGGCAACGAGTGTCAGCTGTTGGCTGGTTGTCTCTGATTGGGAGCCATATTTATACTGTCTATGTTTCCCTTTGTGTTTGTGGGTTTTTGTTCCGTGTTCGGTCATTGTTACCGTTGGACGTCACGAGTCGTTTCTTGTTTTGTATTGTGTTTAAACTTTAACTAATTAAAGTATGTTTGTTCATCACGCTGCGCCTTGGTCTGTTCCATATGACGATCGTGACAGTGGTGCCCCGATCCCGCAGCTGAATCAACTTTAGGAGACGGTCCTGGCGCTTGCTGGACTTTCTTGGGCGCCCTGACGCCTTCTTCACAACAATTGAACCTCTCTCCTTGAAGTTCTTGATGATCCGATAAATGGTTGATTTAGGTGCAATCTTACTAGCAGCAATATCCTTGCCTGTGAAGCCCTTTTTGTGCAAAGCAATGATGACAGCACGTGTTTCCTTGCAGGTAACCATGGTTGACAGAGGAAGAACAATGATTTCAAGCACCACCCTCCTTTTAAAGCTTCCAGTCTGTTATTCTGACTCAATCAGCATGACAGAGTGATCTCCAGCCTTGTCCTCGTCAACACTCTCACCTGTGTTAACGAGACAATCACTGACATGATGGCAGCTGGTCCTTTTGTGGCAGGGCTGAAATGCAGTGGAAATGTTTTTGGGGGATTTAGTTCATTTTCATGGCAATGAGTGACTTTGCAATTCATCTGATCACTCTTCATGACATTCTGGAGTATATGCAAATTGCCATCATCAACACTGAAGCAGCAAACTTTGTGGAGACCAATACTTGTGTCATTCTCAAAACGTTTGACCACGACTGTAGATCAGCACTCCTACTCTGAGATGCTTGATATTAAACGGCCCCCTGATCTGCGTACATACCGTAACATCTCTGTTCCCTCTCACCCAGGAGGTGTACAAGGACGCCAACTCGCAGGTGCACACGCTGCGGCGGATGGTGAAGGAGAAGGACGAGGCCATCCAGAGGCAGTGCAACCTGGAGAAGAAGATCCACGAGCTGGAGAAGCAGGGCACCATGAAGATCCAGAAGAAGGGCGATGGGGACATCTCCATCCTGCCGTCGCCGCCCGCCCCCGGGGGCCCGCTGGTGGCTGGCATGGAGGTTGTGCCAGGGGTCTATAACGGGGGCACGGTCAGCCCAATGGGGTCAAATGGGGTCCCGGGGATGCCCGCGCCGCCCCCTCCTCCTCCTCCCCCACCACCTGTTCCTGGAATCGGTAGGTGGAGTACTAGACCAATCCCGGCTTAGTTTACTGTTTAGTCCCAGACGGTAGCTAAACAGTCTGGATTGCTAGTTGCTAGTTTCACAACATGCCCTTAAATGTTTTGCTGTTCCATCTCTGGCATATGAGTTGTGACAAACAGACGCAGAGGCGGAGCTGGGGAAAGCCAGCCGAGAGAGAGAGAGAGGGAGGGAGCAGAGCAGTTTTTACTCTGCTGATTAAGTCTCAATGGGAGACAGCACTTGGCATGTTGTCATCTCAATTCCACCCTTAGTTTCTCTCTTTCTCTCTCTCGCATTCCCTCTGCTCCTATTTGTTCATCCTCTTCTCTATTTCTCTCCCTCTCTTCCAGTGCCAAATGGGCCTTTGGCTGTTCCCGCCGCTCCTCCCCCTCCCCCTCCCCCCCCTCCTCCCCCGCCTCCCCCCGGCCCCATGGAGGTGTCTGCGCCCCTGCCCCCGCCTCCACCCCCCATGGCCCCCCCGCTTCCTGGCTGTGGATCCCCCACCGTCATCTTCAATTCAGGGTTAGCAGGTAAGGTCATCGCACTCAGACGCCGCTATGACGACTATGCGTGTGGATGTGGATGAATCACACTGTACCAGACAATGGGAGATGGGTTTTCATGATAAGCTTTTGTTCTGTTAATGTATGTTGATGGTATTGGCTATCAGCGATCTCAATGACAAACCTCTTTTTATTACATTTATGAACCGTCATTATCAAGTGTTGACGATCTGATCTGTAGAATTTTCTCAGCCCTTATCATAATATGTCACTGAAAGGACACCCATGTGCTCTCCATTGCTTCTAAATTCACAATCTAAGTCTATACTATGTTGCCTCATTGATTGAACAGTGTGTGTGTGGGTGTGACTGACAGTAGTAGAACCGTAGAACAGGAGCCAAGCCTCCTGAGATCCTCGAGGCCTTTTCAACCCTGCTTTCCTCCTGTCACAGCAGTCGTCCTGTATCAGTGTGTCTGATGCTGTTTACTCAAAGCTATTTCAAGCTGCTTGACTTCCTGGATATCAGGGCCATCTGGACACTGGGCAGCCATGACTCAGTGCTGATGGGACAGCTAGTCAGGCTCCTTGACCTATCACTCACCTCCTTAACCTATCACTCACCTCCTTAACCTATCACTCACCTCCTTAACCTATCACTCACCTCCTTAACCTATCACTCACCTCCTTAACCTATCACTCACCTCCTTAACCTATCACTCACCTCCTTAACCTATCACTCACCTCCTTAACCTATCACTCACCTCCTTAACCTATCACTGCAGCCTTTGACCAGTTGATACAGAGATGCAATGTGACACAAGATCATTACAGAATTTGTGACTATTGTCTAAAGAATCTACCATTTAGAATGACAGTAATAGCATTAGTACACTTTGAACTATAAAGCTTGTTTTGAACACACACAGGAATGGTTGGTTTGGTATCTAGTAGGGATGTATTATTCTACTAAGCTCTCTTTCTCTCTTTAAAATGGAAGCAAAATATTATTTTGTTCTTAATGATTTCTCTGGTTGTTTTTCTCTCTATTTTTGTTTTCTGCCGACCAGAGGGACCCATCAAACTGTTCTGTAGGTTTTCTCTGTCATGTGGTTGTGTTTTTACCGTTCCTCCCCTCCGGAGTATTTGGAAATGGTATTTTTAGTCTCAACCTCAAACGTGAAGACAGTCAAGACACACACACACACACACACACACACATACACACACACACACACACAGGAAGAGGGTCCACATGAAGAGATGGCCACTTATGCCCTAGGCACTATGTTGATGATTCTTTCAGTCTAGCCAAGCAAGAAATTGGACTCTTTGTTTCATGCGTTCTCTTTGAATTCGCTTACGACTGTTTGCAAACTCCCCCCAAATATTATTTACTCTTCACTGCTGGACTGTAAAAGGCTTGAGCACACCAAAATATGAAACAACAGTCTCCCCACAAAACATGGACCACCGGACATGGACTCCTGGTAGCAGTCATTTGTCAACATTATGGGATCCTGAAATGCTGGTCCTTAGCCTGTCAAATGTAATGGGACTAGACAAAGTACAGTCTTACTTAGTCTTGACAGATGTGATGGGAAAGCACTGAAAATGCCATATTTCCAACTCCTGCTCAGTCTCCCTGCTGTACTGTAGCGTGTGTGTGTGTGCCTGTGTGTGTTTTATTGTGATATCTGGTAGTGTCTGTTGTTGCATGCTGAAACACATTGACGTGCCGTTGCAGGCAGGCTGATGATGACAGTAAGATAGGAGAGTGTTGCACAAGCCTGGAATGCCCTGGTTGTCACCCTCTCCAATCCTTATCTCTTTGCCCCACCACCAGCGGTACCTCTGTCGGTCGGTCTGTCTGTGTGACTCGTTGCATCACGAGTATGGCCATAATCCTAGTCTATAAAAACAGAATCTGCTACTGTGCCAGGGATGACAAGCCTAGCCATTTGCACATTCAATATCATAGCTAACTCAATTTGGTGTCCCCCAAGGCTCTATTCTGGGCCCACTACTGAATGCGACATCTTGGTTAAGTAAAGATTAAATCAATAAACTGTAGTGTCTATGGCTAGCAGTACAGAGACTGTGCTCCACAGAAATGACTGTGGAGCACCTCTCCAGCTTTCTCTGTGGGATTTTAATGAATGGACTCTTCAGCCTCCTGTCACAGCAGGGGGAGGCATCTCCATGTGTGCCACCACCTCCAGTCACATAAAATGTCCCAAATGGCAGCCTATGCCCTTTATAGTGCACACCTTTTGAGCAGAGCCCTGGTCACAGTTAGTGCAC